>NC_067400.1:370978863-371026363 GCF_016432865.1 Antechinus flavipes | reverse complement strand
GAAGAAGTTGGATAATTTGAATCCTGTTTACAAACTTAGCATTTTGTTGAATGAGCTAGAAATAGACCTTCTTATATAATTCCATGGTTTGTTGAACTTTACTTATTTACTTAATGTAGAAATGAGTTAGTTGTTTTAATTTTGAAGTGTCTGGCTATTGATAGGAGAACCACATCAGATTCAGCTGTCTGTGAAGAATTCTGTTCTTGCTGGATTAAAGTTAAAAGCCAAATGAAAAGAAAGGATAAAGATGAGTAGACAGTACTTAAAGAGGACACTGTGAACAATTCTAACAACTCTAATCTTACATATTGTGTCAACATTGATCAATTTGCCCTGGAAATATAGTGACAGAATCACTATCTCCTCCAAAAGTTTAAATATTGTGAAGATGCTGAGTTCCCAGAAACTGTCCTATCTAGAAAATAGTTAATCCTCTGAATTTTTGGTTAAGGCTATGTATGTATAACAATATGCTGGAAATTTTGGATCTGACATTCTAAATTTAAATTATAAACTTGAGGATAGGAGTTATGACTGATATTTGTTTAATATCTTCTCACACTAACAATACCATGATCAAACAACAGCAATACTCATTTATTAAGCACTTATTATGGGCTAGGTATTGTGTCAAGTGTTACAGAAACAAAAAAAGGCAAAAAAAAATATGGTCCCTGCCCTCAAGGAGATTACCTTCTAATGAAAAGACAACATGTAAACAGCTATGTGTGTGTACATGGGATTTAATGTCATATGTTAAATAGGCCTTGTGAAGGAGACACTAGCAGAGAGGATACCAGGAAAGGTGTCTTGTAGAAAGTAGGATTTAAGCGGAGTTTTTAAGGGAACCAAGAGGGGAAGTTGAGAAGGAGCATTTTTGATATTGAGGCAAGCCAGTGAAGAAGCACCAATTTGGGGGATGGAGTGTTATGGGATAGAAAAGAGAACTACTTTGTTGGATTATAGAGACTATGGAAGAGAGAAGAAGACATATAAAGAGATAATTAGATTATACACATTTGGGAAAGTACCAAGTTCTGAAGCTTTAAAAGCTAAGCATATGATTGTGTATGTACCTCATGCACACACACATACACACACACACACACACACACACACACACACACATATATATACATACACACACACACACACACAGCCTAGTATGTATAGGAATTTATTGAACAAGAGGTAGGAATATTATAGTCAGACATGTCTTAAAAAGATCACATTGATAGTGAAATTGCAGATGATCCAGAATAGAGGGAGAATTGAAACAAGAAGTCCAACCATAAGTCTATTTCCACAGTTCAAGTATAAGGGGATGAAGGTTTATGTCAGAGTAAAACATGGTGAATGGAAAAAAAAGGGGGGAAAATGAGAATTACTGTGAAAGTAGAAATGACAAAACCTGGCAAGAGATTAAATAAGAAGTGGTGAGATGTGAATGAAAATGAGGAGTCAAATATAATATTGATTCTAAGAGCCTAGATTTCTGGGAGAATGATGTTCTCACAGTAATGTATGAGTTTGGAAAAACAGAGTGTGATAGGAAGAGTATCAAGTTCTGTTTTGCACATATTAAAATTAGATATTTAATTCAAAATGTCTGTTAGGCAATTGGTAATGAAAAATTGGAGGTTAGGAAAGATGTAGCTAGATAAAGTGATCTAAGAATAATCTTCACAGAGATAACTAAATTCACCAGAACTAATGAAATCACTACGAAAGATTTCATGGAAGTAGAATTGAAGAAGGCCAAGTATTAAACATTGGAGGATGTTCTAAATGGGTATAACTTGAATCAAGATCAAATAAAGAGGCAATGAAGATATAGTTAGAAAGATAAAAGGAGAGTAATTTTTCTATATACAAAACTTGGGAGAGGATAGAATATTTCAGGAGAAGGTGATAAGTAAAGAATATCAAAGGTGACAAATTAAGAAAGATGAAGATTGAGAAATCATCAAGTTTATCAATTAAGAAATCACTGTTAACTTTCAATTGATTAGTGAAGTCAGATATCAGACTGCAGAAAGTTTAGAATAGAATTAAAGTTTTTTTTAAGTGGATACATGAACTGAATACAGTTTTCTCAAGGAGTTTATCCACAAAGGAAAGAAGAAATATAAGGCTAGTGAGGATGCAAGACCAAGTTATAGCAAGGATGATAGCAATCAGGGATGGGCTAAAACTTTTTTTTTTTAACAAACTATTGTTTGCAGTTAACAAAAATATTCTCAGAACCTAATTGTGCAGGAAATTGACCTTATGCTCTATGGTGGTTCACACAAATAGGCTACATTCCTTTAGCCTAACCACCAATCCATAGCACCAAATTAACTGTGAAGAGTGGTACCTAATCCATTAAAAGTTTCCCATGAAGTGCATAATATTCAAGAACCCAATACTGTTATTTTATATACTTTTGATGATGATTTTAACCTATTAAATTGGACGAATTTTCTGGATATGATATTAAATTTAAAGATATTTAAAATCTGAGTTAAATTCCATTGATATAGTTAACCAAATGCTCACTGGGGAGTTATCTTTAGATGTTGGTGAACCTGAAGATGAGGCAAATTTCCTTGATACATGCCTAGACCTTGCTCATGGAATCGAATACATCAATAGGATTGTTAATATAGAATAGACATTTTGATACTATTCCCTGAGCTTTTTCCTCATTTGCTCTGATATGGATACATCTGCTATAGCATATGGTCAATGATACTACTGAAACATGCCCATGAGGATTAATTTAACAAATATTAGGACTGATATGATTATATATTTACAACTTTTCTTTATCATAAGTGGTTTTCATGATAAGTATATATATATATATAGAGAGAGAGAGAGAGAGAGAGAGAGAGAGAGAGAGAGAGAGAGAGAAAGAGAGAGAGAGAGAGAGATATCTCATGACCTAAAACTAAATTGCCATGTCTATGAGTTATTGTTAGCAGTGATATTGTTCAGAAGGACCCTTTCTGGCAATGCAGAACAATGCAAAGGCCATAATGTGTTATAGTCAATTTGATGGAATCATTGTAATATGTGCTATTTATTTGACTCTTCATAGCTGTTTCACATAACCTCTCTACTTATAAATGTCAAAAATATACCTTGGGACTAAAACTTTGCCATCCTTTATAATTATGAGCACAGTACTCACTATTCTGATTTTGAAAAGCATTTTATGCTTTGTGCAGTAATTTTTCTATATTTTCCAGGCTCTTATCTACTATTCCAAATAATGCACATTGCCTTCTTCTTGGAATTCTCTATGAAAGATTATAATATATGTACCTATCTTTTTCAGGAGATTATAGTATATTAAGACTTTGATATAAAAGGTACCTTACAGATTATCCAATACAGTAGTGTCAAACTCAAGTAGAAATGAATCCTGCAGGCAGTTTTAACTTAGAAAACCATAAATTAACATGTATTGTTATTGTATTTTATTTATTTTGTTAAAAATTCCCCAGTTAAATTTTAAGCTGCTCCAGTTGTACTGGGGAATTGGGGAGGGAAGAGGCTTCTGGCTGACCACAAGTTTAATAACTCTGATTAATAGGACCTCCTCCTTTGTGATATGAGAAAACTGAGACTCCAACAGACTACAGGACTTCCCTAAGGTTATACAGGTTATAACCATCTATGTGAACACAAGTATCTTGTTAGATATAAATTGAAATATAGGCATAACATCGATTCACAATTTTAGATTTGGAAGGCATCTTGAAGATCGCTGAATTAAGCCATATCATTTTACAGATGAAGAAACAGGCACAGTTGATTAAGGGACCTGTTCAGGTTACTTTATTCAAGTGGAAGTAGATTTAAATTTAGCTCAAATTCGTTGGGTGGTCTGCATTCAAGAAAATGATATGAATCATTCCAAATTACTGTTTATAATTCACAAAACAGAAGGAGATCATTATTGTTCCTTTTTTTCTGATTCCTTGAGGTCCAAGATCTCTTCATGAATGAATTTTGTTCATGTTTGTTAACTCAACAAGGATTGATGTTTCTCGCTTTGAAACTACCCAGATGCTTTTATTCTACAATTATTTTTAACCTCTTCAAGTTTCTGTCAAGGCAGATGAAGAAGTGACACTTTTGGGAATATATTGCTTTTATTTGATGGCTAATAATAGTATTAGCAAATTAATTATCACTGTTGGACGATGGTAGGAATTTCAAGTCAAGTGCTTGCAAAGCTTTTTCTCAACTTTTTTTTTTATTTTAAAGAGCCAAGATCTTTAGTTTCTTTGAAGGAGCCTTTATTTAAAAATGCTTCTAGTTGATTTTATTCTATTCCTGAATTTCTTCTTGGAAAGTTACCATTTTGTGTTTAAGATAGAAACTTTTCCTCTTGATCTCAATACCTTGATGCTCCATAACATGTTTTTCTCATAGAAGACAGCCCCTTCAACAATGTATCATGTCTATTTTCCAAGACCTACTCTGGCTAAATAAGAGAGGTTTATCACCAATTAGAAGATACGTGGTAATGGTTTTTTGTCCAGGGAAACCCATGAAACAATCTTTGAGCTAGTCCTACTATAATTTTTCTCTCATGTTTTGTTATCAGCTCTGATCATAACTTTTGCCTGGATAATCCTTTTGATTTTGAGCATATTGCCATATTAAGACTCTGAAGAGAGAAATTTTGAAAATCTATACTTCTTAAAACATAACATAATTCTCATTTTAAAACAAGCATCTATTCTTCATGTTTGATTTTTAATTATATGACAAAAAAGTAATAATTAGTATTCTGAAGGTATTATGGGTTTTTAAAATTAAAAACCATTTTGTTATAGCTATTAAAAACATATTTTTGAGGTGTGGGATTCAAATCTCTTGTTAGCTATCTATAGTTTAGATTCCTTCTTCCTCAAAGATCAGTTCTCTCATTGGGCATCAATAGAATGTTTGCTTTTGCCAAATGTTTTGGTTCCTAACCTTCAGCTGTTTCAATATGGAGATATTTAAGGTGTAAGATGGTTCCTTTAGCCACGCTTTTTTTCTTCAGAGAGTGTATAGGACAGGTAATAGAAAATTTACAGATCTGAAAATTAGAAGAGCTTCTACTTCCATGTTTCTCAATATTTACCTTAGGCCTATTAGCTAACCTTTCTTTGATTGTATCCTCAACTGAAAATATTATGAAAACTAGAAATGTTTATTCTGAGGAAGAAAAACTGGGAAGTATTTGTTTGTGGTGTAGGATAGTGAGGTAGAGAAGAATGAGAACTGTCTTTATACCTTAAGAAGGATTAGACTTATTGTACTTGGTTCCAGAGCCCTAATCAAAAGCAGTGAGTAAAAGTTACAGGACAAATTTAGTCTTGATATAAAGAAAAAGTTTTCAACAATTAAAGTCAGCCCTAAGTAGAAAAAAAATGCCTTAGGATGCCCTCTCCCCCATCCTACCTCACCACCACTATTCTCATCATGACCACTATAGATATTCTATGAAATGGTAGAGGGATCATTTATCAATTATGTTGTAGAACCAATTATTTTTCTCAGTTAGGGGACAAATGACCAATGAAGTTCCTTCCATCTATATATTTCTGAGACTCTGAAAAAGGAAGAATATTGGTTTTCAAATTCTCTTCCAAGTCTGAAATTCTTTGATTTTAAATGAGGTGGTAATGAAAATACTGTATATGTAGGATACAATTGCTGAGTAATTACTAAGATATAAAAGCATAAACACCTGTGGTCTTTCATTTAACTCCAAAGACATAGAAAGTCACTTGAATAAATCAGCCCCCAGGAAGCATTGAAATAGGCATATATATCACTTTATTAGCTCCTACTCTACTGAGTTTTTCAATTCCATTATTGATAATAAAATCACTTCATTTTTAGTAGACATATATAGTTTCTATTTCTCTGCTACAATTATCAAATTAATTTTACTTTAACCCCAATTTGAATTATACCAAAACAGAGGTGTTTGAAAACCATAAATTGTTAAATCAATACATAAAGTATAGATTATGTTCTTGTGTCTGTATATCATTGAAGATGTTTATGAGATTATTAACTATATAATTAGGAGACTCAGGCAAAAATATTATTTAAAAACTTCAACAACTGAGTCACAAGACGGGATATTTAGTTGGCAAGCAGAGGTAGAAGGTCTCAGCAACAGCTAGATATACTTTGTTATTTTAGATTTTCACAATCTGTAATCAAAAGCAGGATTAGTGTCAAAAGACTATGGGAATTCAACACATTAGAAGTATAGTCTCTTTGGGGGACGATAACATTCATTTTCCCAATTGTAAGCATTAATTTTCAAAATGTATTTTGTATACATCTGGAATAAATCCATCATAATCTTTTGCTCATTTTCAAATATGTACTCATATACTCATATTTTAAATGCATATCTACTCTTCAATTAAATAGCTATGTGTATTAAATAGCATGTGGCTATAAAAAATTTCTATCCTGGGACATGTATTCACAGTGTTAGTTCAAGAATGCCACATTTATTATGTTACTGAAGAGTTCCCAATGATAATAACTTTTGCTGAATGTTGAACAGCTAGCTGGGCCAATACAAGGTCAAAGTCTCAATGGTAAAGAACCTAATTCCCTGAACCATTTATTTCTTATACCAAAGCAAACTTTCAACAACATTTACCTTATTTTTTTACTTTATATTCTTTTAATCCCTAGCCCAACTGCACTTTCCTCATGATTCAGCCCAGGTTATAACTGATACATTACCTACTGAGATTTCCACACTAAAAGGAAAATAACTTAGAAAAAAACAAAATGTCTTAATTGATTCCTGGATTTGTATGAGGAATGCATGATTCTGAATGATATACTTAAAAAATTTACCAGTTTTAAAGTAGGAAGTCAAAGGAATCACTGAAGGTAACTATTCAAATCTCTAAATCTATTTAGAAAGTGTATGCAAGGCTGTGATACACAGATTTCAAAGAGAATGTGTCATGCTATGAATCTGCTCATCCATAAAGTCCCTATAAACAGAACATTGAGAATTTTTGAAACTCTCCAAGCAAAAGAGCTGTCAGCTTCTGATTTGTTTGCTGATGTTTGCTTGTTTGTTCATTTGCTTGTTTGTGTTTTTGGCAGAAGAAAAATTAGTTGATGTACAGATAGCCAGAATACAGAGTCCTTTATTTTATTGTGCATCTTTGAACTTTACTTTGGGGATCCATCAAATAACAGTTTCATAAATACATACCCCTCAAATTTGATAGAACTTGGAAAACTATAAAAGTGTATTAGGTACTTTCCCATATGTTCACATAAAAATTGTATAAAGTAATAAAAATACATTTTGAAATTATCTTATTTCAGCCTTACAACAACTCTCAGAGTTAGGTGCTATTAATAATCTCATTTTACAGATGAGGAAACTGAGACAAACAGAGATTAAGTGACTTGCTCAGGATCATGTAGCCAATTAATGAGGTTAAATTTGGGGAAGGGATGAGGTACAACTAGATGGTGCAATAGATAGAACACTGAACCTGGAGTCAAGAGGACCTGACCTCAGACTTCAGACACTAAAGAATTACTAACAGTGTGAGACCTTGGATAAATCATTTAACACCAGTTGCCTCACCAAAAAATGGAAGGAATGAAAGGAGGGAAAAAAGGAAGGAAAGAAGGGAGGGAGAAAGGGAGATAATCTTTCTGAGATAGAACTGGTGTTCTATCCAATGCC
This sequence comes from Antechinus flavipes, assembly GCF_016432865.1. Lineage (NCBI taxonomy): Eukaryota > Metazoa > Chordata > Mammalia > Dasyuromorphia > Dasyuridae > Antechinus > Antechinus flavipes. The sequence goes on along the minus strand of NC_067400.1, from coordinate 371,018,625 downwards.
TATCTACTTGTTCTGTTCTACCTACATATATTCTATATCCCCCCTCCACTAAAAAACTTGATGTTTTATTGTCAAATAATATAATTGTCTTCCTGGATCAAACCAAAAGAATCATTTTTTTCTTCATATTTCAATGATGATGTATCAAATATCTTTGGACAACAGAAAATCATGTTTGAAATGTGAATTATAGCAGTATTTGTTCACGGCTTGTTTTTTGCCTGTCTCTCCAACTTCTTCCTGTTTCCTCCCTTCCTTCTAGCCACACATTTGCAGCTGTTTCTTTGACAATTATTAATATGCCTAACAATTCTCCTCCCAGATAACCTCTCCTTCCTGGGTTTTTATGACAAGGATCTCTTTTGTTTTTTCTTTTACTTAATTGACCTTACTTCTTGGCATTGCTGGATCATTATCTTTGCACCGGCTTCTCTGCATGGGCAATCTCCAGATCCCTCTCCTAGACTTTCTCTGCTCTGTCTATAAGCTTTCTCATTGTAACCTCCTCATTTCTTTTCCTTTTTTTTAATCTATCATTTCTATGTAGAATACTCCCAATCTATATATCTAACCCCAGGATCCCACATCTCACCAGAACATGTCACCTGCATGTCATCAACTACTTAGACATCTCTAATTAAGAGGCATCTCAATTAAAATATATCCAAAATAGAACTCATAATCTTAATTTAACTATTTTTGTGAAAGTGTCCACCACCTTACCAATTACCTAGTTTGTAATTTCAGAGTCATGCTCGTGACTTTACCCTATTCTTTTCAATTAATCAGTCATTAAAACATTGATAATATTTTTACAATATATAGTAACTCAAAATGGTATCATCTCTACTCACATAGTTACCCACCTTCCAGGACTGTTGTGAGGGTCAAATGAGTATATGTATACACTGACAATGTATATATATATATATATATATATATATATATATATATTATATATATATATATATATACAGTCACAGACACACACATATAAATTTATATATATAAATACATATATGATTACATACATATTGGTTAATGGTTGTCCTTCATTGTCTAAAGGGACCAAAATAACATCACTATATTATACTCAAGTTACAGTGTGTCCTACTACAGTTGATCAAACCAATATGAGCTCAGAATGCTCTTCCACAGGTCGGGGACAAAAAGTCCATGTGGGATAAATTTTCTAAATTTGTGCCTCCCATGTTTCTTTTGAACTCTTTGAATTCTGCTTTGCTCATAATGCACACAGTACCTTCTAATAAGGACATACCATGCTGGGTGGTCCTGAGCCAGCATCTCCCATGTCCCCTAATCAGTTCCAAAGTTCTTAACATATCCATCTACACATATGTGTGTATAATGACTTGGCTAATCTTTTTAAAAGGCCCCCATTATTTCTCACCTGGATTCTTGTAGTAGTTTCCTAATTGTTTTTTCTGTTCCATCTCCCTCCTCCAGCCTATACTCTATGCAGCTGCTAAAATAATATTCCTAAAGCACATCTCTGACCATGTTGTATCCTGGCTTAAGAAATTGTGGGTTTTATATGACAAAAACATTTTTATCTTCTGTTTGACTTTTTAAAGTCCTTCCTTCAAAATCTGCCTCCAGCCTACCTTTTGAGGCTTATTGCATAATATTCTCCTTCACACTTTCTATTTCTAACTAAACTGGCCTACTTATGTTCCCCATACCCCACAATCCCTCCCCTATCTCTGTCCTTTTGCACAGATTGACCTCTGTTTCTGGAAGATACCTCTTCTTCACTCCCACTTCACACCATAGTTTCCTTGAAAGCTCATATCAAAAGCTAAATCCTACAGAAAGTCTATTGTGATTCTTCAGTTGCTAGTGCTCTCTTCTCAGAGAAGTACTTTGTTTAGGTTTTGAATTTGGTTTTTTATGAACATGCTGTTTTCCACCAATATAATGTTAGATTATTGAAGATAGGGACAATTTCATATATCCCCTGGGTCATGAATAGAGCCCAGAACATAGCAGGTACTTAACAAATGCTTATTGAAAATGACATTGTTCAAATCCCAACAGGAGAGAATGTCTCCTCTTTGCATAGATCTTGAGGGAGGGAGATCTAACCTTCCCACCAAAAAAAACTGTTCTAGGATAGATTATCTGAGCATGATAAATATTTAGTCATCAAGTGGCTCTGGCTGTGGTGTCTCATTTTCATTTGTAACTTTATAGCTAGGAGACAATAGCTTTCAGTACCTGTTAAGTGTCTGCCTAATAATTTGCCCTGAGACTCAAAGCACACTCCTGACAAGCACTGAAATAAAAAAAAAAAAAAAAACCTGCTTGGTGTGACTTAGTATATGAGGGAACCAGGAGAGAATCCGATCTTCCCTCATCTAATGGTCTAAATGTTTCTCTGCAGTTGTACCTAACAAAAGTATCACATGGGCATGAATCAACAAGGGTAACATATTTCACTACAGTTAATTATCCTGATTTATCCCAAGAAACTAGGTTTTAGTCTGTAATCTGTGAGGAAATCTGCTGTTCTAGTCCTAAATCCTTTCCTCAGCCTGGTGATTATCAACTACATTTTTGTACAGGAGGGAATTAATGCCACATACTGCCTAAGCAGCTTTGAAGTAAAAAGGGCCTAGTCCTGTAATAACTTTTGCGCAGTATATTGATTCAGAGAGAGTGAGGGAGCCTGCAGTCATAGGGGTTTTCCAGTGGCTTTCTGTGCCCTCTTTTACCTTTTACATTTTGTAACACTTGGTATTCCACTGTGAGCCCTCATATTAACTCTCCACAGGAGACCCCAGGTAACTCTGCACTGCTGTTACCCCAAACTGTGAGCAAAACCATAGGTAAAAAGCTGGAATCACAATGAAACCTGATTTTCCAGCGAGCAGCAATCAATAGGGCTTTAAAATTAGATAACAAGGGAACTTTGACAGGAAATAATCATGTTTGTAGGAAAAGGAAGAGGTACCTTTTTTTTTTCCTGAAGCAAATATATTGAAACTTTTATATTTACCTTGATATTTAAACATGAAAGCTCTGTATCTATTCACAGATATATGTTTATATATATATATATATAATAAGATATGTATAAAATAAATCATATATACATATATTTGTGTATATATTTATATATACATATATATATATATTTATATATAAATGCTCCTTTAAGTATCCAAATGAGGTTGAATTTGAAAGCTTTTGTTGGAGCTAGTAAGTAAACTGGGGCTGGGAGTGGGGTGGGGAGGAGGGGGAAGTGAAAGGAGGGGAGGGGAGAGAGTGGGGAGCAGCGTATCCTGTGCCATGAATTTATTCAAAAGCATTTCAATCTGTGTGCACATCTTCATCACTTCAGTGATAATTAAATCTCAGAATCACAGGTGATGTCCTCACATAGTCTCTTTCCCTGGCTCCCACTGGGCCAATGAAGCAGGCCTCCCTGTGAGGCCTGTTAGCACAGATCAGGTGGTAATGTGGAGGGACAGATGAGCTTTAGCTGACAGATGGCAAGATGACCTGGAAAACCTGCCCCCTTTTCTGGGATCAGGCAGCAGCTGACAGGTATTATTTCATAAAATAACGTCTAAAAGGAATCGCCAGGGTCTTCGCATTAATCTGAGGCTGCAACCAGCCATGTAACGTTTATGTCAGAACAAATCTGTCTCTATGCAGGAGAGGGAAAGTGGTTTTTGATGAAGTTGTTCATAAATTTTAATATAATATGCCTGATGGTGTCAGATATAGTCTCATATCTCTTTTATATTTAAAGGCTCTAGTGAAACATAGAAATATTCAATCTTCAACAAGCTACTTTTAAATAACTAAAAAGTTAACCAAGGATACCTTACTGCTTTTTTTTTCCTTCTTCTTTATTTTCAATAAAAAGCTAGCTTGCCTCAGCTCGCTGTTTTTAAACGAAAAGGTTTTCAGTGGCAAGGAAATCTTTTAGCCAGGGGTACTAAACAAAGGGACCACTGAAGCTTTAGCCAAGTTGCACTGAGGGAAAAAATGGAGACATCGGTTTAGGGAGAAAAGGAAAACTTGCCTGTGCCTACAAGTTAACAACTTCATCAAGTTATATGAAATCTCCTCTACATATATAAATAGTATTTCCCAACTTCTGCTGAAAAAACATCAACTGCTGAAGGGTTGGCAGAGTTAAACATTTCATTAAATGAGATCTCCTGGCATCTGACATTTGAAAAATTCAACCCAAATGAATATGTGGGGAATTCAACCACCTGGATGGAGTCTGGTTTTGTCAGCTCCCTTACATTTCCCAGATGAATGAAGAAGCAAGGTACAGCCTAAAGCTCACCCTATGTCTACCTAAATATACAGCTCACTTAGTGCAGCTCCAAACTGCTGAGTCCAATAATTCAACAGTAAGCACCAAAACCTGCCAGGGAAAGTATGACACCATCATATTTATTTTGATTGTTAGGAAACAGGAAGAAACATTTACGATACTTGTGTTTAAGGGGAGAACTTTTTCGTCTACTGTAGACCTTTAGCTTTAGAAAATTGCCTGGTTGAACATCTCTAAGGATAGCAGTAAAAAGAAAAACACTCTCATAACAGATGCACAAACAAACCTTGAGAGGCATGTCTTATGGAAAGAGAACCATCTTCACACACCTCATAATCACATTTTCACCTGCCCATCTGCTATAGACCTGTGGCTTATTAGTAAATGCATTTAGATATAAAAATGTATTTCTTTCAAAAATATGTTCTAAACACAATATATAAACAAGAATAATGCAACTGGGAAAAAAGACAAAGGTGTTGATTTTTAGATACTGAGACTGATTGAAATATACATGGGACAAGATATCTAAGGTCATTAATGTTCTCTCATTTGACCTATATTAAAACATGGATTGCAAACACGCTAGCTACTTTAAGGGGTTCTAGACTCTTAATTTCCAATTTTTAAATAGAAAGGCACATTTTTACAAGTGTTAATATTAGAATACTTAACTAGACATTTACTGGTTTGACAGGACTGATTTTAATGTACAAATTTCTGCCCGACTTAGGAAATAAATCATAAAAGGTTCTCTGAGGCAAAGAAGGATCAAGTTAGTTGCTCAGATCACAGAGGTATTTAGTAAAGACGCTGGATTTGAATTCATATTTTCCTGGTTTGAAACAACACACTAACCACTATAATTCATTGACTTACTAAGATATCACAATAATTTTGTCAAGATGAATGACATGTTAGTTTTCTTGTATAGCTCATAAGACAGCATGATCCAGTCTCAGTAAAGTTAAATTGAATCTCTATTTGACAACTAGAAATTTGATTTTAAAAATTCAGATATCTAACTTTATCCATATAGAAAAATACTAATATACACACTTTCATTGATGCAAAGGGGCATTTACAGAAGTTACTTCCTTCTTTAACTTATAGTCTTAGAAGGAATTTTTTGGGATCACTGAGAATCAAGTGTCATGTTTGACATTAGACAACTAGAAGGCAAAAGGAAAGTTTCCAAACCAGACCTTTGGATAACAACATTGTAGTCTGTCAACAAGCAAATTGTTTTGATTTGAATTGAGTGACAGTCATGGTTCAAGCTTCTGAACTGGGAAAGGGATAGTAAGTGGATCAAAAGTACCTCTAATCCTCTCTACACATTATGCATTTTCCAAAAGCAGTGACTACAGTTTAAATTAGTCACTACTCTACTAAAAGTGCTAAAATCCCTTTTGTGCATCTGTGGACTTCTTCCTTTCATCTTTCTTCCTCCCTCTTCCCTATGCCATCCCCTTCTTTCAATTTTGGGGATTCGCAACTATTTTTTTCAAATATATTTTATTTTTTCCTGCAAGATTACAAGATAATAATTGAAATGTTCCAAAGATTTTAAGCCTTTTAATGCAAAGGGAGCAAATATATATAACTTTAAAATTTTCAGATATTCTTCATGAGAACTTTGCATTTCAAGAGAATTTCTTTCTTTTTTTTTTTTTGGCTTTGGAAAGACAACATTGATTTGAGATCTACATTCTTAATACAATAAAAACCCATTTATATATATATATATGTATATATATATATATACATATATATATATATATATATATATATATATATATTTCCCCTTAAGCTGTTGTTTCTTTTTGATAGCCAGAGAAATTTAGTAGATGATTACTGGAGAGAAATAGTGAATACCTCCAATATTCCCTTAATTTATAAGATCTTATTAATACATCTCCCAGATATATTTAAAGTCATTGGATATTTAGTCTAGGAGACAATGACTTTATCATCATCCCATTTTTCAGATAAAGATATTGAGACAGAAAGTTTAAGCTTCTAACCTAGTGTAGGAAAAAAAAAGTTAAAGGGCTCATCTGGATGTGAAATTTAAGAGCCTTTACAATTGGTCATTATCGCAGACTACTGAACCATTCCTCTCTCTATTTATAAAAAACAGATATTACCTTATCTACCATAGCTCCTGGATGCTAGAGCATGATACCCTAGGGATGAAAGAGGCTTTGATAAAGGGTGTTTGCAACCCTAACTGTATAGCATGTAATGTCTTATTGTAAGCGGTTAAGCTTCATCAACCAAAAATATTAAATGACGATGTAACTGAAGAAGTTATGTATGAATATGTGCACTGAAACTGATGGCCTCTATGCAATATTAGAAACTCACTTTGCCTTTTAAAACAAAGGCTATATTTCACTACAAGTAGACATTCCAAGTGTTTTATTTTTTCTATGGATGTTTATTGACTAAATACTCAAAAACAAACAAAAACAATCATAGAGAGCCAGTCTATCAATCTATCAACCTATTCCCTTCAGACATGTGATTCATTCTCTGCTTCCTAAGGATCATCTTTGTATCCTCTTTACATTTTCTGTACTTGACCAGATTTTTTCATAAAGTAAGCATTATCTATTGATTTCAAATTATAACTCAAATTTTGACTGAACTTTACTTCAAAAATACTTTGCAATTATTACACCCTTTAACTATGCACTAACCTATAGTTGAGAAGCTATTTAATGTATACTTATAAATGTTTTATATGAGCATTTTTCTATATTTGAGGGAATATATGATTATATATTTTAGCTCAAACTAATTTTCCTCAAAAAAATAAAATCAACAGAAGCATGTTTATGTTCATTTCATTTCAATTGCAAGATATTTGTCATGTAATTGCATCAATGATCTACCTCTTTGGGACAGGGAGATTGGTGGTTCTAGAGACATTTTAAAGAATGATATGCAGTCAACATATAGCTCATCTGCAATTCCTTCCTTTATCAATAATGTAAATTGCATCATATATGTTTTAAGGAAACCATTTATTTTTATGCTTTGCTATAAACTAGTCTATGAAAATGATGAGAGCCAAACATAAGCATTAAGAACTCCCAAGAAACAATGAAGAGGAAGTTTTTATGACTTTCAGATCATTAGGTACTCTGTAGCATTGTCAGATATGATTGTAGGGGTTCCGATACCAGTAACCCCATGTTTTGTAGTTATTTGTCTTCTAGTTGTTATATTGATTAAATTATGAAAAGAAAATTCTTTAAAAAAGCAGATTTATGTAAAGATCTGTTAGTCTCTAAGCCAAGACTGGCTTTTTTGATAAGTTTATTACATCTGCCACATTTTAAATAATGGCACTGACTATCATCATGGGGAGGACAATAGTGTCTCTCCAAAACCACTCCAGTAAAGTTGGGGAATCTGAGAGTGATGAAGTCATTATACAAACATACAGCTACCTAATTTTATCTCACAGGGAAGATAACAGTAATACTGACTGTCCCATGATTTCCAACATGAAAATATTACAACATCTCCACCTCCCCTAGTGACAGAAGAAATATTGAGACACATCTTGAATACATTCAAGTAATTTTAGTAATCAGTACACGGTTTGGTGAAAAGCCTACTAAAGGAGAGCACACAATGAAGCTGTTCCAAACTCTATAGACAAGTACTTGGCACATATGCCTTCACTTATAGGCTCGAGCTATTACATTCAGCAATTCACTGAAATAATGTGAATTTTAACATAAATCATATAAAAATGGAATTCAGGCGCCCTTCACTTAGCCCTGCTGGGTGTAACATCCATATGTCAGCAAACAAGGTGGTTGGCTATCTTTCATTCTTCTGAAATGAAGCTTTCCTACAATTCTGATTTTTTTTTTCTTTGAGGGTCATGTATGGAACCTGATATTCTCAATCATCATGAATAATTGTACCTGTCAACTTGAAGTAGACCTGGACGATGAAGTGACTTCTTCATCCTACATATGGTTAGAAAAGACATGCTTGGAGTTAAAGCATCTATTTCCCTAATATTAATTTATATAAAAAACTAAGACTTAAAACCTGTATCAGTTTTATATGGTAGATTTATGAGGAACTTCTTTCTAGATGAAAGATGATATTCCAGGATTTTCATTTCAAATTTCATGCTTATTTATACTAATAGAAAAATAAAATAAAACTCCATGTGTTCAAAAAAAAAATAAAAGAAAACTTGTTTCTTTCAACTTTCTTTACAATTGCCTGTAGAAACCAAATATTTCTTTCTTTGAAGATTTCTTTTTAATGGATGACTTTGGGTAATTGAAACAAGCTACCTAGTATGTATTTTTACCCTTCTTGGAAACTAAAAGCTAAGTTAGATGATCTCAAATATGGAATTAAAAGGAACTCTTGATAGTAGCAAGTCATGTTACCTTTCTGGGCCTCAGTTTCCTCATATATAAAATTACAGGGTTTGTACTGGATAGCCTTTAAATCTCTTCCAGCTAAAAATCTATGATCCTGTGAATCTTTTAAGGTGCCTCCCAGTCTGTGATCCCAAGTTTACTTATAAACATACCCAGCTGGCAATATGTACCAAGAGTATGCTTCAAACATGGGTGATTCCTGAATGACGCCAGGAAAGGAGACAGCTATTTTGGAATTTTTAAAACCCTTTTTACAAATTCCACTTCTGCAGGTGGGTTACACTCCCCTACTATGTACTTAGCAACATTTTGTAAAACCCTAGAATGGAGAGGCCTTTTTGACGAAGTTAAATTTGTTTCCTTAGCTGGTAAAGCTTTTCCTTTCCATATGGTCAGGATAGCTAATTTAGTTTGTCTCTGAGGTGGCCAACATTATAGTGTGGTATCATAGAATATAAAAATAAAAGAAGGTATGAAAACCTTATTCTAAAAATGAAATAAAAGCAGATGGGACATACGTTTCTAACGTATTTAATTTGCATCGTCTTTTTTTCTCTTTTTTTTTCTTTTAAAGTTCTTGTGGACCAATCTTGCAAAAAAGCAAAACAAAACCTAAACACTCTAGTTCCCTGCCAGCAAGCTGCCAAGCTGATCTTTTTATCTCCATCATCTACAAGGAAAAAAAAACATAACCAATAACCATAAGATTAAATGCCCCAAACACAAAACGTTTAAGCTTAACTTTTAACATTTTTTTTTACTTACATACAAAGGCTAACTTTTTCCAAATTGTATATTAATTCAGGTTTGAGAAACCTTAGAGAAGGTTATGGGTCTTATAGCTCAAGAAGGATAACTTGTACATTTTGGAAAAGTTACAAATAATATCTACCAATGATGTTCATTTTCATTCTCACTTTTTGATCATTGTATTATACATTGTATAATAGATGCTACCAATCACTCAAACATAAACTCAGAAAACATGTCCCAAGATATCTCTTAGTTGTCATCCAAATTAAGAGTTGCTATCATATAGAAGTACTCTACCTTGTAATATATTGAATAGTTCTGATGAATAAAATAATTTACTGTAGCTACAAAAGATCATTAGTTTGAATCTTTGTAATATCAAAACAATTGGGTTAAAGACAACAAAATAAGGCTTTAGTCATGTAATGAATGATTTTTTTTACACAAAGAAGAATTTTTGATTTAACAGTTTTCCCCCCTTCAATCCCTGAGCTAATGGTTGAATTGGAATCTAGCACACAAAGACCAAATTACAACTAGAATACCAGAGTAATCTTATTTAACACAACTTACATTTTCTAGAATATACATTAACTCAGATCTTTACAAGGATTCTGTTAAAATTGTCATTTTCAGATAAAATAACTCAGGTTTAAAGAGGTTATATTTGCCTGAGTTTACAAAGCTAGCACTAAAACTGGTCCTGAAAATCAAATCTGATTTCATCTTTACCGTTCTTTCTACACATGACATGATAAAATAATTGTTTTACATACATTTTCTACCTGATGCTTTTTAAATTTTAAGGAAAACCCTTTTTAAAAAGATAATCAAATTCATTTAGGGGCAGTATCTATAGATATAGTAAGAACATGTTTACAGTTAAAATTTTTCTGAAGAAAATGTAGCATTAACTACAGAATTTAATGAGATGCAACATCTAATTTTTTGGCACATTTTTGGTTGTTTTATGATGCAGATCTATGATTCCACTGGTGTAGAAACTCTTACCACCAATAAAGATTGGAAACTCTTCAGGAATTTATAGCCTAAGAGAGCTGCCCATGGCACTGGGAAGGCAACTGACTTGTGGTAAACCAAACAGCAAGTCAAGGTTAGAATTTGAGCCCAGTTGGTCCTGGTTCTTTGGTGAACCTGCTTTGCATATGCTACACTGTCTCTTTATAGTAACAAATATATAGAGGGGAAAGTGTAAAATGTGTCTTTAATGTAGATGGCAAGAAAAATCTTGTTTTATTTGTGACTAATAACTAGATTAATAAACAAATATTTATTGACCAACTACTAATGTACTAGGAACAGTCAAGGGTATTAGATATACACTGGGAAAAAAATGAAAGGCCTTTACCTTCAAGGAACTTAAATGAGAGCTTAGAAAAAGTCTGTGGGTTAAAATTCAACAGTTATTCTCCTCAGAATTGGATTTTCTAATTAGGCTGATTGATGATTGGAAAGGGGCCATTAAAACAGGTGAACTAATTGAAAATTTTTGCTTCTTTTGGAATGACTTTTAGATGCATTTAAATAAATATTTTAAAAGTTTAGAAGAGAAAAAAAATCATTGACCATTATATTCCATTTGATTCTTCCTTACAGTACTTGATATTTTTCTTATTTATCTAATAAATTTTACTCAGTCTTTTAAAGTGCTATTTGTATAGCATGCTGTTCCAATAAAGAAATTCAGGCAAATGTTTTTTGATCAGTGCTGGGGGTGTCTCCAATCCTCTCCCCTCTGACTTTCCATAAGACTGCCTCTTATGGAAAAAGAAAGCAAGTGAACAATATCCATGCTAAAGAAGTAGAATTCAAACGAAGACAGCAGCAGTCAGTGGCACTTCTAGTCTCATGGGATGCTTCCAATTGCTAAAAGCTGTCACCATTTCCTTCAGAATCATGTGTGAGGAGCATTCTATTCTTTGTAGTGAGAGCTCATGCCACAGTAGCACTGAGGCCTACTCAAACACCACCACCCCCTTCTTTTCCACACCCCTTGGCAAAAGAAAAAAAAATCTCTATGGAGTAACAAGTTGCCTAAATGCAAATACTCATGAGTGTCATTGAAAGCATGAAGAAAAAAAATAGCAAAGTGGGTAATCAAAGAGGCCTATCATCTGACTTGTTGAGATTTAAAATATTTTCTTATTTGTGTGTGTATGTGTGTATCTGTCTGTGTTTCTCATTTTATAGTTCAAGATGTTTCAGAATGATTAGCTCTGGGAAAAAGACTCAATTGCTGGGGCAGAACAAGGTTGAGAGACTTGGTAAGGTGCTGAGTTGATAGCAATGTCAGTCACTTGCCAAGGAAAATGTAAATGGAAACAAGAGGGTGGTCAGAATCTATAGTAGGAAGGTGTCTGTAAATCACTGTGTAAACATACAGGAACTGCTTCCCTAAAGTCAAGAACTAGTCAAGCAGGACCAGCTGTAAAAATGGAAGTGTTCAGGAAGTCTAGAATTCCTCCAACATCTGCTGGTGCCATTAAAAATGAAAAGTAAATCCACGTTGGCAATATATGAGATTTATTGTCCTACATTAGCTCTGACAGCAACTGCCAATTTTTCTCCCTCTTTTGCCACACAAGTATCTTTCAAGGGGTACGGGAATAAGAGCCAATTGCAAAAGCAGCAATAGGTGGAAAAATTGGGATTACGATAATTTAATATATATGGCAAGTAGCCAAAAAGATGGGGGCAAAGAAGTGAAAGTGAGACGCTAAAACAGGAGGGAATGCCTTAAGATTTCATTGTAAATTATTATCATGCAAGGAGGCTATAAATCTCAAGTATCCCTAAAAATTCCAGTATACACAATGAAATAATTCTTGCTAGACAATATCATTCTCTTACTACAAAAGAGATTAAGGAAAGTCCTATTCATATTAAAAATTGTGAGTAGTTTGTTTTAAATGGGTTCAAAATATTTAGAATTATATTCAAAATTTATTCCACTTGTCACTAAACATTTTTTCATAATTTTAATAATCATCATGGCATAGCAATTTATCTTGCCCATCAGGTATGTGGTGAATAAATAAGAAATATTATATCTCCAGTATCACTTATTATCTGGGTGTGATGCCCTTTGCTGATTCATCCTGGTTTCTTCAAATATTTTGGCGTGGAATGATATAATTATGTTTTACAAGTCCAAAGTTCATGTCATTGTTGTTATCCTATTCTTGACCACATTTGCATAATTGACTTTTGGGGAAAATGTTTTTTCTTTATCTTAGCTTATCTCTTATGTGGACATAAAAGCATTTGTACAATATATACTTAATACTTAAATTATATAACAGCTTTGTAAAGTGCTATGTGATCCTGAAGAAGAAGAATAGAAAGAAAATAGGTCATGGATTCAGGAATTATGTAATCATGGGCAAGTCTGAGATATGCGTTACTCATTTGTAAAGTAAAGATTATGAAATATGAGGTACTACTTTATGAAATGGTTATAAGGATCAAATGAAATAATCTATATAAATGACTTGGCAAATTTTTAAAAGGTTATATGAATGCCAAATGTTATCTTCTTCACTATTCTTGTTATTATTATTATTGTCTTAAAAGATTCTTGGCTATCTTTTGCATCATGTTGCTAAAAACAAAATAGCCAAAAAGTGGCTTAAATAATACCAACTATATATATGTTTATATATATATGTATACACACACACACACACACACACACACATATATATACATACATATATAGAGAGCTACAAAAAACATAGATGAACTGGACATAAAGGGAAAATTGAATAAGACAGATAGAGAGATGGAAGGGAAGGTAATGTTACATAAGCAAGCAGGAAGAAAAGAAAGGGCTGGGTGAATCTTTGTGGTTTAAAAAAAAGGATAAGAAGCTACAAAATGAAAAGTCATAGAGTGGTTGTGATTAACTTAGGAGGAAAAAAGGCATATGCTAAATATCTCACATATCCCTTCAAATAAATTCTCTTAAAACTGAACTCATCACTTTCAAATCAATTTTTTCTTTCTATACCTTATAAAATACGGTTCTTGATAATTAGAATCATAGATTCACAGAATGTTAGGTTTGGCAGGGGCCTGAAAGATAATTTTATTCAACCTGCTCATTTTACAGATTAAAAACAGGCTCAAAGGTTAAGTGACTTGTAAAAGTACCTAGCTCATTGTAGTAGAAGAAATTAAAAGTCAATTTGACATGTTTTCCTATATATCATTCTACCTTTCTTTCTTTCTTTCTTTCTTTCTTTCTTTCTTTCTTTCTTTCTTTCTTTCTTTCTTTCTTTCTTTCTTTCCTAAAATGCAGTAGATTAGTGATTTTAATAAGCATTGTAATACCAGCACATTTTGTGTTAATACCCTCTAACTATTCTCTGTATATCTTGATTTCTTCCTTCTTCATAGACAATATGAATCACCTCATTAGTGATTCAGCCGAAGTGGTGATCAGTAGTGTTTGTCAAAATTAGTTATGTTGTGGTTTTAATTACTCACTATTAACTCACCATGGTTATAACCTCCAACCTTCCAACCTAGTTAATATTTAGTTATTTAAATCATTGTATTTATAAGAGAACATGGTGTTGTACAGAACCTGTTAGAGGGAATTTTAAACTTGCAAAATATTTAATTGATATGTTCTTGTTCCTATTGCAAAAATGCTGTTGAGTTAACATGCGATTACCACTGTTTTACTGAAACTTCCTCCTTGAAAGTTATTATTACTGTCTTAGGGACAAAATCCAGTGAATTTTTTGTTTGATCTTTTTTGACTTTTGGGGGGATAACACTTAACACACCTCATTACACACTCCCCTCCTACATACCCACATCCCCAAATTCTTTCCTAATCTGAGTTCTATGATATTGCCCTTTCTGGGTTCTCTTCTAGACTCTCTAACATTTTTTTTCAGTCTTTATTGATTGGATAATTATCAGCTAAGCTTTATTCTGTCTCCTAATATTTCCTTGGATATTCTTCTTTGATTAATATCTGTTTCCATTGGTTAATTTATAGGTGACTTAAAAATTGATCACTCTAGTCATACTATCTTTCCATACTATCTCTATTCATTCTTCATGTTTTTTCTCCCATTTCATACACACTTCAGACAAACTGGACTTTTTTTTTTGTTCGTAACATTTTGGGGGGGGATTGAACAACATCTCCCATGTCTGTGCACTCTATACAACTCTTGGAATACACTCTTTCACCACTGCTTTTCAGTTTCCTGTTTTCCTTCTAACTTATATGCCACCTTTTATTTATATAATGGTGCTAAATATTTGTTTGCAGGTCCTTTCAACTCTAAAGCCAACATTGTTTCCTGTGTATCACACTGCAGCAACATATCTTGGAAAAGTTAGGATTTATTTGCTGCTTAAGGCAGCTTTTGTCTTTATAAACTACTTTAAGTAACAGAGTTGGGATTTGATTCCAGGTCCCCTTAACTCAACTATGGTATATTACTGTCATGCATCTTGGAAATGTTAAAACTCATCCACTATTTGCTACTTGAGAGGGATTTTATGAGCTTCTCAGCACTAGAGAAGGTTTTGAGATAAGCAGTGCTCTTAAATATGTGTGAAAGCAAGGCTCATCTGAACACATTTTAAAAAATTGGGACTTTTTTGAGAATACCAAAGAATTTTAAAAATTTAACTTGCTCAATTTCTTCTTTCAAGTCTTGTTAGAGCTTTAGAACATTCATCTAATATACATATACACATATATAATATATGACATATATATGTATATATAGCATTTATGTGTGATATGATATCCAAAAATGCCAAGAAAATCTTATACTGTTTTATGAGGGCTAGTACTAGACAGGTGAGAGCCTTGACAACCATTACCTGGTAGGATTCTGTTGGAAATATTGGGTTCTGGTCTTACTGCCACCATTTATGAAAGAGAATAGGAATTCAGAGCAAGATAACTAATATGATAAAGGGTTTTGAATTCATGCTACATGAGAATTACAAATTTCTCATGGAATTTGGATGGAATTATAAAAACAAAAAACAGAAGGGATATGATAATGTTCACCAATTATTTGAAGGTCTCATATAAAAGAAGCATTAGACTTGTTCAGCTAAGCCTGGAAGAAAAAAATTAAGATTTTGATTTTTTGAAAGGAAAAGCAGCTTCCTAATAATTAGAACTACCCAAAAGTATATTGGGTCTGCTTCTTATTTGTTGAACTCAATGGTTCTTAAAGATCTTTCTAATACTGAAATTTTGTGCTTCTAAAGAAAACAGTAACAAAGAAAGTCATCTTCAGGAAATGAATATTGATATATGACTTAAATATAAAAAGTTTAAGGCCAAGCTGATTCCTGTCAAACAAGTTTTAGCTGTTGTTTTTGTTAATTTTGTTAGGCAATGGGATATAGCTTAGGTGATGTATAAAATATGATTATATCCATTTCCTAAAACTAATGGGATTAGTTTTGGAATGTTTAAGAAAAAAGAGCTTGGTATGTTGATAATACTCTTAGAAATGGTGCTTTATAACTACCTCTTAAAATCTGATAACCATGAGACTTTTTAGGATTGAAAATAAAGGTAGAAGATGAGTACACTTACAGAATAAAGTATTAAATTTAGTTTTTTTCATATTTGCAACTAAATTTTTTTATATTTTCTTTTTATATTATTACTGACAAGGAATTTTCTTAGGCTAATATCATTTTCTACTTGTGACATCTGATATGTTTAAAAATAATTACATTAATTAATAATTGATACTTAACAAATTAATATTTTGGTAAGTTGTATTCCTTGGGCCTGTGGACATAAATCATGAGAAATAACTTTCTGTGGTATAGCAGAAGAGCTGTTTAAAATCTACTCAGTTAAATGCAATAGTTTTAGAAAAGTACAAATTAGAAGAATGTAGAAACAAATATACTACTCTTAAAAATGATGAAGAATTTTTTTAATTGAACTCAATAAGATTATTCAATAAAACCAAGAACATATGTTTTTTAAGAAATAACTCCCCATTTCAAATGAAATTGGAAGTGGAGACTGGAGCCTGTCATAAAATGTATTTAGACCAATATTTAACAACAGATACTATGATTAGCACAGAATTGATATGTGACCTGAACACCAAAGTTCACATGCATTTTAAAAATAACAGCAGACCAGATCGAATACCTTCAATAAGAATGGAAATGAATAGATTTCTTACCCAAATGAAGAATAGAAGTGCTAGAATCATGCCAATTACCTGAAATTGAATTGCTCTTGCATGAATAAGATCCATGCTACTGGGATAATAATGATGTAAAAAATTCATTCAACAAGCATTTATTAAATTCTTGTTTGTGCCAAAATGTGTTGATTGATGGAATATTTGCATTAAAAAACTGTGCTAAAGGCCCAGTATTCAAGATAGATGGAGAACTAATGGAAATATATGACTAATATTCTTTCCCCAATAGGTAAATAATAAAGCGATATTAGTCATAGGTTTCTCAAAATTAGTTATAAATTGGCATTTAGGTGGTACAGTGGATAGAGTGCAGGCCTGAGTCAGGAAGACATCTTCATGAGTTAAAATCTTATCTTAGTCACAAATTATGTGACCATGGGCTTGTTTGTCTCAATGACCCAAAGAAAGAAATGGCAAACCACTCCAATATCTGTATCATGAAAACTCCAAATGGAGCTACAAAGAGCCTGACACAATTGAAATGAATAAGTAAGAACAATCATTCATTATACAAGATTCCTTCAAATCTCTAATAATTAGATAAATACAACTTAAAACAGTTATGATATTTTACCTCATTCAGTAAATTGACAAAGGATAAAATATTCAACCTTGTAGACTGGAAATATAGGCCTACAAATGTATGTTAGCAGAGCTGTCACTTGATTCAGTCTTCTAGAAACCAATATGGAATTATTATCATAAAAGTAACTAAAAATGTTTCTACTCTTTAATCCAAGCATTCTTAACTTGGGATTCACATACTCCAAAGGGAAAGATTTTTAAACTGTCTGGAACATGTATAAGAAAACATTACATATTTGGTTTCATTACATATAATGTTTCATTATATCTAAAATTACATTTTTAGTGTCCTTTGTAATTCTATGTATTTTATTTATTTATGTAATTCTATGTATTTTATTTATTTATGTAATTCTATGTATTAAAAACATTACTCTGAGAAGAGATCCATAGACTTCATCAGACTTCCAAAGTTATTTATAATGCCCCATGTATTAATCAAAAAAATCTCACTGATACACAATTATCCCTAACAGTCAAAAACAGAAAAAAAAGATTGTGTTCACCAAATATTTATGATAATGTTATTTTTGTGTGTGATATCAAAGAAATGGAATCAAAGTAGATGCTCAGTCATTGGGCAGTGATTAAATAAATTGTTAGATATACACAATAATCATTGCAATGTGAATAGAGAGACCAGTAAAACAAAAAGCAAACCTTGAAACTGGATGTATGTAATTATAATGAGTTTAAATGAATTTGTTTCATAAAAATATGAGAAAGGGCAGCTAAGTGGCACAGTGGATAGAGCACCAGCCCTGAAGTCAGGATTTACAATGCAATTTCTTACATCCAGTTTCAAGGTTTGCTTTTTGTTTTATTGGTCTCTCCATTCATCTTGAAATAATTGTTGTGTATATCATTTTCCTAATGCTTATTCCATTCTTAATCCATTCTTTTATTTTCCCTTGCTTCTTTGTATTCTTCATATTTATATAGCTTAAGACATATGAATACTCTACTAATTTCATGTCTAACAATTTATCATTTACATATTGCCTGAGATTATGCAAAGTGACTCTTATGTTATCTCATTTGAATCTCGTAACTCCCTTGTAAGTAAAAACCACTATTATCCCCATTTTACAGATTATTCCGAGAGTAAGTGATTTACTGAAGATCACAAAACTAGGAAGTATTAGAGGTAGAATTTAAACTCAAGTTTTTCTTAGGCCAAATTCAACTTTCTAACAACTGTGGCACACAGTTAACCCAGAACTTGAACTATATGCAGTAATTAAGATATCTGAATAAATTTTAATAAATATCTTCAAATTTTTGACTAAAAATACCATGAGAAGTTTGTTATTATTCTAATATATCTCTATAAAATGTTTAATATCACGCAGATATCTAGAACTTTATACTAATGATTTGAAAAAAGGAACAAAGATAATGGTGAGTGGATATGATTATGGTCACAAATTTATCTTAAATGAAAATGTACAATCTGATTCCAGGGTTTAGAAATATGATCTTTCAATATTTTTATTTCTGTGTTCATTATAGGCATAAGAGAATTATTACTGAAAATGGTAGAAATATTTCAGGACATTTAACAACCAATATTTCAATAACAGGTTATCTTATATAGCACAAAAAGAATTTTGAGAAAGGAAGGAACAGGAAAAAGGGAGCTTATAACAAAATTTTCATTACTGAATTAACTATAGCTTTTTGTAGAGTATTCTTTAAGGGGACCTTAATTAAGAGCAGGTTTTCTCATATTTGGTGCTAACCCCCTTGACATATAGTCACTGAAAGATTCCTGTTTCCCTTATGTATTCTCTCATTTCCAGTTCAAATTCCTGGGATTTGGGTTTAAATGCAGGCACTATACCCTTTATGCTATTACAAAACTCAATATAGTTCAATCATAATTGATTGGAATGCTTAGGGAATGGGGAATTCTGGTTAATTGAATTTTTACTTAGGTCTAGTTTAACAATAAAAATATTTTTAAGTCCCATTGTTGAAAAAATGTTTTAAAAACACATTTCTTCTTCCATTCCTATAATATAAGAATATCAGAAAATCAATTTTTGATGATTGAATATCTTGTGATATTTGAGAATCAGTTCTATATGTTATTTCTCATGATACACATCTGTAAACTCCAAGGATACAGGAGATTGGGCTATGATCTCAGACATATCCTGGATACTATATATATATATATATATATATATCCATTCATATATGTACATATGTGTGCTTCAAATAATTAATTGTCTTGTAAAGTTCTAACTCCCCAACAACCCTCATCCCCAAAAAACTGATTGAGTCAACTGAGGTTTTTAGTCATGCTGGATTCTGTCATTGAATTCATTAGACATGATTGTACTGAGAGAAGCCATCAGCATATACTTGTACCCATGATGGCATTACAAAGACTTCTGCTATTATTTCCTTTCAAACACACAATTTTCACTTTTGGCTAAAGGACTAGAGTCTTCTACTTTCATAGTGCAATCTAAGTTTTCATTTCTGAATTATTTGAGCTCTCAGGGAGGTCATGCCATTATGCATGTCACCACTGGATATATTTGCACTGTTATTCTAACACCTAGTGGACTACTCAGCGTTTCCTCCAACATTCCATTTGTGAACGCAAGTATATTTTTCTTAGTTCTTAAGTGTTTGGCAGAACTCTAATTCCCAAGATATTTTGCTATGTTGATCCTGATTTTCATCACCAATCAGATTACTTACTTTCAGGTCATAAAAGTCACAAAAAAGAATTTGGGAAACCTCCCTTTAATAGTGCCTGGAGGATTCAAGTTAAGAAAAAGGTACAAACATATCCCCAAAGACGAAAATTTACAGATTTGTAGTAACGGGAAGAGATCAGTAATAAAACTTGGTACAAGGAGAAATAAACTCATATGTTTGAGCATAGCTACAACGAATAGTGTCCTACAGTTAGTCTGTTATGTATAGTGGATAAAAATATCAAATATGGCCTATTTTAAAGTTACCTTAATATGCTGACTAATCAGAAAATCACTTTTCATCTTTTGTAACTGATACATCTACATTCTAATTAATAATTGATTTGGCCATTTTGTTTCAAGTGAGTTGACCTCTTTGGTCTGTTTTGCATAATATTTTACTGGTTCTCCCAGTGATCTCATTCTATGAAACTTCAAAATTCATGGAACTAAATCTAATGTAAAAAATTCTTCAAAATATAGGTCAGTAAACTTGAGTTTAATTCCTATTTGATTCTAGAATATTTTATAAAAGAAGTATTTTATGAAAAGGGTTTTAGGGAGTACTTAGAAAGGAAAAAGATGATCATGATGAGATGAAGGGTGAACATTTAAAAATAAGAAAAATAAATACTTGTGCCAGACGAACTTCCCATTTCCTTTTTTGACATGGTTTCTGAATTGTTTCAAACATAAAATGTTGTAGTGATAGTATCCCTACCTTTTAGAAGGTGTAAGTTTTTCACTATAACTCATGGACCACAAGCTATTTGAGGCCACCAGTTCTAACAATAGTACAGTTAGAGCAATCTGGACGAGGTAAATAACTAGCCCTCAAGGATTGGTGATTTAAAAAATAGATTGATGACAACCTACATGGAGGTTTCTAGTAAAATTGCCTTTTTCTTTATTGATATTTTAATTTATAATTTGGATGAATGCATGTGTAAATGTGTGTACTTATTTTATACTTCTGAAATTTGCAAATAACATAGCCCTTGAAAGAATAGTTAATATATTGGATGGTAGAATAAGAGTCTCAAAAAAAATCTCAAGAAGCTGAAATTATGGATTGAAAACTAAAAATATAAAAATTTATCTTGGGACACAAAAATCACTGTAAAAGCGTTGGATTGTGGAAACATTATTTAAAAGCCTTATTTTCCACAAAAGATTTAATTTTTATGAAACAAAATTCAATAGGAGTTAACATGTATAGGACTGCTTGCCATCTGGGGGAGGAGGTGGAGGGAGGGAGGCGGAAAATCAGAACAGAAGCGAGTGCAAGGGATAATGTTGTAAAAAATTACCCTGGCATGGGTTCTGTCAATAAAAAGTTATTAAAAAAAAAGATGCTTCTCAACATTTGAAAAAAATTCAATAGGAGACAATAATAGAGTAGGAACAAAAACTTTTGTTTTTGAGTTTAGGATTAATTAATTTATGTCTAAAACAAAGGGAAGGTCCTCCACGATCCCGTGCCTCACATCTGGGGTACTCTGTTCAATTCTAAGGACTGCAAAAGTATATACAAGATGGATTTTATACAAAGAAGAATACTCAAAAACACACAATATGAGGATTAATTGAGAGTAAAGATGAAAGAAGTAAGGGAATAAGCATTTGGATAACAATTACTATGTATCAGGCACTGTACTAAAAGCGCTTTACAAATATAATCTCATTAATCTCATGAGATTCCCACAACAATCCTATAATGTAATTTCTATTATTATTTCCATTTTAGTTGATGAAACTAAGACAAGCAGATGTTAAATGATTTGCCCATCAAATATCTATTGAATAATTAAACTGAAGCCTAATGTTTTATCTACCTCTTAATCACCTGAAGAAGAGAAGGTTTGATGGAAAATAATTGTCTTTCAATAGCTAATAGTTGTCATAAAGAAGAAAAATTAAACTTTTATTGCTTAGAACTAAAATGAAGATTTGGACCAATAGGTGAAAATTACAATAGATTTTTGCTAAATATAAGAACTAATTCCTAATAATTAGAGAAGTACAAAAAAAAAGGAACATGCTACCTCAGTAGATAGTGAGTTCCCCATCATTAGATTTTGTTAGGAAGATCTATTAGTGATATTATACAGGAGATTCCTTATGTATAGAGCAAAGTAGAATAGAGGACTCTTTCATACTTGGGATGCTATGACTTTGTGAAAATATACTTTGAGGGCAGGTAACTATCACTGGGGTTAGCACTAAAGACAGTATTTTACACAATCAACACAGCAGCAATAACAACCCACCAAACTGTATAAATATAGAAATTGTTTTAACAATGCCTAGAAAATACACATTACTTAGAATTCAAAAGGATAAAGAGGTCACTCATTCCAATCCTTGATTTTACAAACGAAGAAACTAAGTCAATTTAAATGACTTCCAGACACTAAATTAACAATGTTGAAGATTGAAAACTAAACATTTCTGATTCCCAGTCTAAAATTCTTTCCACTATTCTATCCTATCTCATTTTCTTCTTGAAAATAAGTAGCTTGTTTTTTTTTTTTTTTGTTGTTGTTGTTCTTGTTCTTCTTTTATTTATTTATTTATTTGTTTATTAGTTAGTTTGTTTGTTTTTATCAAATGCATTCCCGCATTCTCTAGATTTTTTTCACCCATTGTAATGGCTTATAGTGAGTGACTGCAGTGAACTCTGCCAACTGGATGAGAAATAATGAGATTAGACATGTAGTTGTCACTGTTATTAGCACAATAATTTTGCTTCTCAGCTATGAATAACATTGATGATTGACTGCTGCAAATCCATCACATACACACACACACACACACACACACACACACACACACACACACACACAGAGTTAACCAAGATAGCTAACTTAACTTGATGGTTTGCAACTTACTAATTTAGGAAGTGTGCCCAAATGATACTTTTCCAGCTTTATTAGGCTTCAAATACTTTTCATCAACTCTAAGAGTAAGAAGTTCAGCAGAAGGGGACTAGGTCCACAATTCAGAGACTAATAGTTTGAAACCTTGCTCTACTAAGAAAACAGAGTGGCAGTTAGGAAAGAGTACAAGATTTGGAGTCAGCAAGACTAAACTCAAATCCTGACTGCCATTTAATATCTCTGAAATCATGGGGGAAATTCACAACTTCCTTGGGCCTTAATTTCTTTATTTCTAAATTGAAAGAATTGTACTAAGTGGTCTTCAAGGTCCATCTAACTCTATGATCCTATGAATTTGAGATTTTTCTACTGTACCACATCTATCCTGTCTTGTGACCTGAAATTCCTATTTTTGATATTAAATTTGCTTTATATTTTATCCTATTTATGCATTATAACTTGAAACCAGCAGCAGATCAATAAATATTCTATATCTCAAGTAAAAAGAACTTGCATTTTCACAGTGACTTTAGAATTTCAATGTCTATTTCCAATATTATGAAATATTGTATAAATCTATGCCAGGGAGATATTGGAGAAATCGTATTATTTCTTGAAGTTAAGTAGTGACTGGGACTAGAGTTAGGAAGACCTTGAATATAAAGTCAGATTCAGATACTAACTAGTTGTGTGACTCTTGAGCAGTCACTTAAAATCTGTCTTCCTCAATTTCCTCAATCATAAAATATATATCATAGCCCCTACTTTCCCAGAGATATCATGAGGATCATATAAAATAATATTTATAAAGCATTTAGCTCAGTGTGTATCACAGAGTAGAAACTTTAAAAATGTCCATTCTACTTGACTTCCCTCTTTCCTCAACAAGTATTTATTGAGCTCAGAATCTATTTCTAACACTAAAAATAATACCATGATGGCAATAGTGAACACATGGTCGATATTTTTGACTCTTACTACCAGTTTGTAGAACATACCAAGTAGAAATAACAAGAAAACTAAAAAACAGGATAGGAGAAAATTCATAATAATTTTATGCCAAGATGGAAAATTGTTGATGGATTTGGCTACACTGGTAGTAAATGGACAAAAAATAAAAATTTAAAAAAAAATAAAGAGCAATAAGGCCAGACTGAGAGAGTATGTCACTGCAATATCACACTACAGACCAAAAGAAAAGTCTAAAAGAGTTGGCAAATCAATTGAGTTTGGATGTGCTTCAAATACTACTCTTAGCATCTGGAGCAATGCATATTACAGTCAGCATTAAATGGCAGAGAGACTGTCATTTACAACAAATATAGACAGAAGTACTGATGCAGAGTCCACCAGAATCAAAACTAAGTCATTTGTCTCACCACCTCCCTGGCAGATGTAAAAAATCCATAATAACCTGACACCCAAATAGCTTCTGTATGATGAGCCAACTCTGAGGAGGGATTATGGAAGAAGTAATACTATAAGAGGCTCATTGAAAAACATCGTACAATAAATGTTGACTGCTGGGAAAATTGGAATTGACCAATCAATGTGCTAAGCAATACCCAGAGATCAATGGAGTTATATAAAACCATACTATAGAACATAGTCGTAGATGGATCTCTACAGTTGTAATTTCCTTTAAGACAGATGGATGGAGATATGTATAGATAAATGAAAAAGCATTTATTAAGTGTCCATTTTGTGCCTAGAACTGATTGAAGAGAGGAAAAGAAAGTTTCCTGCCCTTAAGGAAATTCCTTTGTAATGAGGGAAAACAGTATCTACAGGAAAGTGGTGGTCAGGGAAGAGAAATTTTTATTTGGCTAGCTAGAGAAATGGGCAAGTGTATGTGTGTGCAAGAGTGAGTGTGTGTGTGTGTGTGTGTGTGTGTGTGTGCATGGAGTTATATGATAATTATCTTGTATTTTTAGAAGCTTTGTAGTTTTTATCTGACTCCTGAATCTAGAAGACAGACTTGTATTTATTTGAAAGGATTTTGGGACATATAGCAGACTTCATAGCTACATACTTGTCAGTGATAATTAAAAAGTAGATGTGGCATAGTTAGGTAATCTGCCAGACTTGAGTTCAGTAAAAACCAGTTTCAAATCTGGTGTCTGATATTATCTCATTAAGTGACCATAGTAAAGTCATTTACCCATTCTGAGTTTAGCATGACTCCTTAAAACTTATTTACAGATTATAATCTGTACACATTTTTCTCATCCAAATTATAGATCTTTGAGCAATGATCTACAACACTACAGTATAATAGAAAGTGAACTGACTCTGGAATCAGAGGCTCTGGAATTCTCTAGCTTGTGCTTACTTCCCAGATGATCATGAACAAAACACTTTAACTCCCTAGGTTTCAATTTCCTCACCTATAAAATGAGAAGGGTAGAACTGACTGCCTTTGAAACTTTTTCCAGCTTAAACTCTGCAATCCTATGTTCTTTTTTTTGGTTTGGGGATTAAAACAAATAAAGAATAAATTTTCTTTTGTATGCACCTTAATGATTTTATACAATTTATTTATGACTTTATATCTTTATGTTTTATAAAAAGATCATATAACTGATATTTAGATGCTAAATTCAGACACTAACTAATGAATAATCCTAGCATAGCACAAACATGAAAGAGGCATGAACTAATTTTTGTTGATACCTATAGTAAGAGAAATGTCCCAAAATAAGATTAAGGCAGCTTTGTTAGTTTTCTGAATGAGTTAAAAAAAAAAAAAAAACTATTATCATCTATTTGCCTCTGTCTCAAAAGTTATATATTATAATCTCTGTAGGTATAACATGAACTATACTCCTTTATTTTCTATTTGTGGTAAAATACAAAAGGTTAAATAAATATATGTGAAGAAAAAATAGCTTGGAATATCAGGAAAACTCTGGAGAATGGTAAATGATATATACAATAATTTCTTCTTTGTTGTAGCAGCTATCCTATCCAAATTTCCTTAGCTGTCCCATCCCTTTTCAAAATTCTCCTTTTTAATCCAAACTGAATTCTGTCCCGATCACATATCCTACATTGTCAAAATCAGATCCAAGACATATTCCTGCACTGAGCAAGACCTCTAAAGAAAATAAAAATTTACTCCTTTAGAGTTCAGGAGACAAGCATCCTAAAGTTTACCAGGGCCTAAATAGCAAATGAGCAAAATCGTTTATATGTTATAATCAGGGGTTATATATGTATATATAAATATAATCCTTGGACTTTGCACTTTGTTATAAAATAATTATAAAACAAACTAAAAAATTGTACCTTCTAGTGTACAACCAAATAGAAAGGAATAAAGGTAATAAAAGGACAAGATGGAATAGTCATGGTTAAGTCATAGTTAGTCCAAAAATAATTTATGAGTTTTTGTGGATTGTAAGCTTAATGACAGTCAACCGTGTGATATAGCAGCCAAAAAAAGCTAATGTAATCTTGGGTTACAGAAAGAGGGACATAACTTCCAGGAATAAAGAGATGAGAGCACTGCTTTACTTAGATCTAGGAAGATCCTATCTGGGATATTGCATTTAGTTATAATTGAATACAGTTTAAGAAGGATGTTGACAAACTGGGAAGTGTCCAGAGGAATGCAATTAGGGTGGAGAAGGGCTTTGAATTTATGCCATCAGGAGGACCAATTTAAGGAACTAGAGATGTTTAGAGTTGGGAAGAGACAACAGAGAAGGGGAAGGTAATAGGAATCTTCAAGTATTTGAAAGGATGTTACATGGAAGCTAGTTCAGACTTTTGTTTGTTTGACTTTAGAGGTCAGCAGCAGGTGCAGTGAATGAAAAGTATTAACAAATATAAATTTATTGTCAGAAAATACTCTAACCACTTGGGTTATTGAAAAGCAGACAGGGCTGAATCAGAAAGTGATTGATTCTCTCTTCTTCCATGTAGAAGCTTGAGATCTGTCTGTTAATGTGCTGTATTAGGCATTTATTTATTTATTTTTGGTTTGGTTTGATCTAGATGTCCACTGAAGCTCCTCATAAATTTAAAATATGAAAAAAACCCAAATAACAGCTCTTAATATCTTAACATCGATGCTTCCAAAAGCTAGAACTAATCACAGATATGTTATAGGCTATGTCCATGGAGACAAGATAGATGTCACAAAATGAAATTCTTTTTTGAGTTTCAAGAATTGCATACAAATGTACCCATATAAGCATAATTATATGATACTAGAAGAGAAAAAAGTATATTCTTCAATTAAGTAGGTTTTTCCTAAGTCCTATACGCTCATCATGTTTTTTTTTTAAAAAAACAGATAATAAAAAAAAAGACAAATGAGAATTAAAAAGACAAAGAAACATAAAACATCCATGAAGAATATAAAAACATTATAACCTAAAAGTATGATGGAAATAAAAGTTAAATGTAAAATTCAAGGAATTTTATGTTGTTTTATGGGCAAAAATTAGTGAAAGCTTTGTGACACTGAGGGATTGGATTCCAGCCTCAACTCTGCTATGGTGTCTTGGAGATAATTATTTTAACTGTTAGAATTACAGGACCATCATCAGAATTATATTACAGAATTAGCATTGTAGAAATATATAGCTTACCCAGGTACATAAGGTTTCTGTTTCAACATGGCCTCTTTAATTTCATGTTTCTTTTAGTTATTCTGTGATTCTTTTTGAAGATGCTGTTTATAAAACTTTTTACAGAATACAGAAACATGGTAATCAGTAGGTGGCTGTCTCTAACTGGCAACATATTTCTGTGATATTTTGTACAAGATACAATTTAGAAATGACAGAATGACAGAATCATAGTGTTTTAATACACTAGGTTATGCAACATTTATCTGAACAGAAGCCTCTTTATAATAGACCTGATGAATGGCAATCTAGCTTCTGCTTGAAGTTACCATTAAATTTTTAGATGGTTTCTAATTGTTAAGAAGTGTTTCCTAATTAGAAATCTAAGTTTCCTTCTAAGAAGCACCTTGTTTTTTTTTGCTCTGGAGCCAACAAGAACAAGGTAAATGTATTAAGAGAAAAAGATATGAACATTATGCCCTCTTAAAATAAAACTAGCTAATTGTACCTAAAATGTATATAATACCAAACTTAAAAATCAGGCAGTTAGATGATGCAGTGGTTATAGTGCTGGGACTGGAGTCAAAAAGATTTGGATTCAAATCTAGCCTTAGATATTCAGTAAATGTGTGGAATAAATTAATGTCTATTTGCTTTAATCCATCAGAAAAGAAAATGGCGGATTATTACAGCATATTTGTCAAGAAAATCTCATGGATAGTATTGATATATTATGGGGTCATAAAGAGTTGTACACAACTTAACAATAGAATAACAATAGACTTGAAATCAGAAAAATGAATTTCAAGTCTCATATTCACTATGTTCTTACTAACTTCGATGATCTCTGATATATCTTTGTCTCTTACAATCTTTCAACACTCATACCCAATCTGTTACTAAGGATTGTGGTTTCACCTTTACCATAGCTCTAGAATATACCCACTTCTCACTTTTGATTCTGCTACCACACTGGTCCTGGCCCCCACCTTCTCACTCCATTAAAGATGGAATGCCATTAAGTGCCATTAAAGTGATTTTTCTAAAGTAAAATTCTATTTTTTCTAAAATTTTCTAAAGTAAAATTCCCTCTTATTAAATAAACTTTAGTAGAAGGAAGAAAGGAAATAAGCATTTACTAAATGTTTACTATGCGTCAAGAACTGTTCTAAGCATTTTACAAACATTATCTCAGTGGCTTCCTACACCTCCATAATCTATGTCCAAAATTTTATGGCATTCAAAGTCCTTCATTATTTTAATCATCCAGCACCTATCAATGTATGATATTATTGGTTTGCCCACACTGGTTGAGGTAAAGAGCTTAGTATTTTCCCTCTTATTGAGGCCTATGACTTCTAAAATCTTTAGATAAAATAGAAAAAAAAGAGAGAAAAATCCTTTAAGTGACATATTAAATAAGTATCATTGAATTAGATGATGGAAATGAGTAGAACAATATGCTATGACAATGGTTATCAGATGCTTTCACAATATCCAAAAAAAAAAAGAAAGGGTTTTTGATTTGGGATCAAGTTCTACCATGTTTAGAATTTTCTAGAATCATTGTTCATTCTATATGGATTTTTGGATTTTATTTTGAATAACGTGCTTGGGCTCCCTAGATACTTGCTAGTTAGTGTGAATATGAATCTGTTTTTTTTTTTACATATTGTACAAAATATTAAATGAGTTTTTTGGACTTAATTTTTTTCTGGCTATTTCCTAACATTTAACTCTCTCATCCAAACAATGATTCACTTACATTCATGGTGGTGAACAAAACAGCCAATGCAAAGTACATAGTCATTCCATGAAACTAAGCTGTATAGATATCTAATCCAGAAAAGTGAATTTTTGAAAGTAAATTGGTTGTTGGCTAAATAAACTGAAAAAATTATAATCTGTTATATATTATATATATCAAATATATAACATGTATATGTCATATAATAAATATACAACATAAAACACATGCCATATTACAATAGCTATTACTTTATTATATATAGATGATTACATTATTATTATTATTGATAAGAATGGAGACATGTCTTCTATATAAAATTTTATGGTCAATATACTGCTTTACATATATATATATATATAAATACACACACATATTGATATAGATATATAGATATATACGGCACTTAATACATGTTTTTTAACTGACCAACTTAAAATTGATCTGTGCGATAAATTTTGTTTATAGATTAGGTTATCTTTGTCTTTTCTATTTTTCATGAGGAAATTGAGTCTCATAAAACTTACTGAATATCATAGAGCAAGAGATATTTTAAATGTAATTTAGAGAAATATTTAGATTATTTTGTGAGCAATAGCAAATGATGCCATTATTTGTGTTAGGAGAAAAAACAAACAAAAATACAAGGAAAGAATCTGCAGTCCAAAATTGGACAGAAACCCATGTTACACCTCAATAAGGTTTTGTTGATATGGAAGGTGAATAGGCTTATCTCTCTCATACATCATTCATTTGGTAGTCCTAGCTTTGAGCAACCAGGTTTGAGTAGCGTTATCTGGCTCCCCTTCTATTCATGATAACATAGAGCCCGAGCATCACTTGGCTGAGGACATCTTTTTTTTTTTCCCCAATTAAACATATCAGGATCTCCAAATGTACTTCAGCAGGTGGTTATAAGTTAGATATTTTCCTTATTTACCTGTTGGCAAGCAAAAAACATTTCTTTTCTTACCCTATTACTAAAAATTGTTATGGTCATTTGGATTCAGCACACAGAATCAAAACCTATTTTTAGATTGAGTAAAATCATACTGTTGGCAACAAACATACAAAGGTTTATTTTAAAAACTCTTCTACCAAGGCATGAAGCATAAATTATAGAAACGAAGAAAGATTTTTTTAAAGGCAACATAAGAAAAGTGGAGTAAAATGGGATAGTAAAAAAAAAAAGAAAAGAACATGGAGTAAATGGAGAATTCTGAAAGATAAATTAATATATACCCAAAGGCAAAAAATGCCACTCAGCAATAAATATACTGGAAATAAAAATGGGTCCAATTAATATGACAAGAAAGTGGAAAAAATCAAGAGTAAGTAGGAGGAATATGGATGGTATATAACATAAGATTCAGAAGGGATTGGGAAGATTATAAAATGAAAGTAAAGAAGTATAAAATGATAAGAAAAACTAAGGTGGCAAATGAAAGATAGACTGTGAAGATGATAAATAGACATTTTTTTCAAATATATATAAAATAAGAAGTTAATGAGGGAAACAGAAGGATCCGTAAGAAATGTAACAGGCAAATTTATTGACAGCAGAGGCTTGCCTCAGTGTCCACAAAGTGGATTAATGGATAACACAACAGAAACAGGCATATATTTCCTAAGAGATAGAAACGAAATATGGAAGAAAATTAAGATTATGCAAGAATTTCCAACCATTTGAAGAGTTAGTTTCTTTTAAGAATTTTACTATATTTCATACAATTTGATCTTTTTATCTTTAAAATGAAGGGCAAAAGCAAACAAGCAAATCTCAGAAATAGTCAAGCCAGGTTGAAAATTAACCATGTAGAACTGATCAGTATACATTTTGAGAGTATAATAAACACTTCACGTATGTTCACCATATCATGAGAATGAAATTGGTATCTTTTAAAACTTCACCTAGCAAAATCCAATCAGTTCTGGTACAATAGAATAACATTAAATAGAATTGTCAAGATACAGAAAAATATCTGAATTAAGCCAGATTTTATTCAATTTTCATTCACTTTTATTGGCAAATTTATAATATAATAGAATGAACAAAAGATTTAGAGTAAGAAGATTAAGATTTAAATTCTTCACATACTGTCTGATCCCAAGAAAATGCCTTAACCTCTCTGTGCCTTAATCTAGGAGCTAAAATGTGATTCAATATAATTTTGTATAAACTTCTGAGAGGGACAAATAAGATACACTGAATAAATCAGGAAGACCTGGGCTCAAATTTTGCCTTTGGCACTTATGACCTATGCAATCATGGTCAAATCACTTATGCTCTTTTAAGTCTGTGTTCTTCATCAGGAGAGGAATTTAATCCACTAATGAAATCATAGGTTCTGATATATTGTGCTATATTAAGAGATCTTAAACTGGAGCTCATGAAGGTTTTTTTTTTAATAATATTGTTATAATCATATTTCAATATGATTGGTTTCTTTTGTAACCTTATACAATTTATTTCATTTATTTAAGGCTATTATTCTCAGAAAGGGACTATTTCAGAAGATAATCTTAATCAGATTTCCAAAGGAATCCATCATATACACACACATATACCAGCATACATGTTACGAACCTCTGGGTCCACAGGTTTATATGAAGTTACATATAGTTGAATTTAAAGCAAAATACAAAAAATTAGAAAACCATCTTTAGAACTCAAAACACCATCATTTTGAATTTTCAAGAGAGCATCCCTAAGTTCTAGGTAGTTTGCATTCTAAATTTGGATCAGTTCATAGCTCCTGAGCTCTAACCAATGTGTTTATATTTACCAGTCATCACAGTGTTTTATAACAAATCCATCAGATAGTTACTAATACATTAATAATAGTGAATTCATTCCTTATAAATCTTGATCTCACTCTTCTACCAATAAACACACAATGGATGAGAAGAATGAGTTTACAAAAATTGTTTGTGGGGTATCCATACATGAAGAAAGGTATATATACATACATATAGAAAATTCACTCATTTTTTTATCTGACTTTTGACCTTTCACTTGTGTCTCAGCCAGAGTCTTCAGCTGAACCACTATCTTTAGTCATCTGAAAATCACCATTGATCAGAAAGGTTATGGTTACCAAGCCTCTTTTAGAGTGAGGACTACTGCTTCTTTCAGCTACAAATTGGAATCAATAATTATGAAGTTTCCTCCTGTTTTCTTTAGACAGCTGTTTTAGCTAACAAGTATAAAGCTCTTTTCCTCATTAGGACTAGAGCAATGTAAAAAGAAGTTTAAAACAAGAGAAGCTGAGATAGTGTCTATCTTTGAATTATTCTATGTGGGTTTTCTGTTTTTACTCTTTTAACTTTCTTATTTATTTTGAACTTCCTTTTAATCTACTACTTCTTTTGAGTCTTATTAGTTCTATTACTTAACCCATGACCAGAAACCATTTATCATATTTCCTGCCTAAGGTAAATATCTTCGGAGTTCTTTCTCAAATGGAAAAAGGAGCTGAATGATACTAGGCAACACACACACACACACACACACACACACACAGTCACAAAGACACACACACATACACAGGCACACACATAAAAAAAAACCAACAAAAACTACAAAACTCTTCCAATCATACTCCTCTGTTTTTTATAAACAATAAAATCTGTTTTAAGCAGTTAAACTTTGTTTTGCATCCCTTTAGCAAGACATCACAGCCTGATACCTTCCTTTCTGATACCATGACTAGCCAGGAACCATTAACTAGCTTGAATTTTCAGGAAGAGAACTGTTTAGAAGTCTGAATATTTATGGAATAGACATCCAAGTTACTCCTTATGTTAGCCAGCCCAGCCTAACTCCTATATT
The DNA here is from genome assembly GCF_016432865.1 of Antechinus flavipes. Taxonomy (NCBI): domain Eukaryota; kingdom Metazoa; phylum Chordata; class Mammalia; order Dasyuromorphia; family Dasyuridae; genus Antechinus; species Antechinus flavipes. The sequence goes on along the minus strand of NC_067400.1, from coordinate 370,985,555 downwards.
CTCAGGAATTATGTGAAATAGAAAATTTGGAAGATGAAATACCCTGAAATTTTGATTTTGCAGCCTTCATTGGGGGCATCCCTAAGTTTTATCACATTTAAACATTAGAAGACTGGAATAGAGAACCTCTACAAGTCAGATCCAGCTCACACATTTTAAAATTACAATAGCTAGGCCTTGGGAGTTTGCAAAATGTTTTATAAATTTTCTTTCTTTTCATCCTTTCATCAACTATGAGAGGAATTAATTTTTTTTATGCTTAAGATGCTGAGACTCAGATAACTTATGTGATTTGTTTAGGGTTACACAGCTGGCAAATGTCTTGGGCAAAATTCAAGCCTAGGTCTTAACTCCAAGTCTAATATCCTATGAAATTCTAGTACTGTACAAACATAGAGGTAACAGGCAGCAAACTCTGTACTTCACTATCGTCAGGTCCCACAAACACCAGGCCCAGTATAAGATTATGACATTATCTTTAATGTCCTCTACTCTTCCATATTGGTAGATATGCATAAGGCTACTATGTTATCAAAGTCAGACTCATAATCCAATAGATCATAAATAATACAGATCATGAATAGTATACCAAATAAATTAAGAGTGTTTTGTAGGATAAAGGATCTTCATTTGGAATTTGGTCACCAAAAACTGGTTAATAATTCCTAACAGATGGTACCACAGAATTCATGGCCATTAATAGTCAAGATATCTGCTTTATGGTTGATCCAAGAGATGCAACTTCTAAAAGCACAGTTATTTTCAGCTCTATAATAGGTCATTTGCTCTGAGGCAAACACACTAATGCCTCTTAAGAAACCACAGAGGTCCCTCTCAATTAATAATGCTAGCAATAATGATGATGAGTAAGATAATAACAATACTACAAATTTCATCAAGTGTATGAGAACTGGCATATACCCCCCCTGTTTAATCAGATAGATGTATCAGTGTGCCAAAATATATAGTTACAGACCATACAACACTCTCCATTTGCCCCAAGGATTTCAAGGAATTGGATTTATAATATAATATGTTTTCACCTAAATTAACCAGTTTTTACTGCATCTGCATCTCTAGTTTTCAGAGTCATAGCCACTGACCAAGCAGCTATTAAAGCTTGGATCTCCATAGTGGCAGGAAGGAATGAAGGATGCTGTAACATTGTGCTTTGGGGACCTACAGTGAGATTTTTACCGTGGCTATCGTAGTCTATTTAGAGTAACAATAATAATGTATTAATAATAATCTTAACTAACATGTATCTAATACTATCAAGTTTGCAAAATGTGTTTCTGATAGGAGTGTTTTATTAGCTGCTAGCCTTTAGTTCATTACCTTGTTTATAGGACGTCTCACCAAACACTCCAGTTGATTTGATTGCAATCTGTGAATGGCAGTAATTACCCCCAAATTAAACTTAAACTCAGAAATTAGCATGTGTCGACTTACATTAAGTGCTCTGAAAGATTTTTTTTTAAAACCTGGCTATTTAAAAAATGTTGCTCTGTTCATATTTGAGAACAGAAATTTCACAAATTCTTTTTTCTTGAACCCCCTCTACGGACATGGCCATACCTTAATTAATTTAACAAAGAAATATTTTATTAACTACCTCCTGTGTGTTATGCAATGTCCTAGGCACTGAGAATACATATGTTATACATGAAAAGATCTCTCCTCCTAAGGAGCTCATATGCTAAAGGACAGAAATAGGGACATATATAAGTAGATGTAGAATATAAAGAGAATCAAAACAGATAAATACATAGTCATTCAAAGCAAGGCTGTTTTGAGAGGACACTGAGTATTTGGGGATCAGGAAAGGTTTCCACAGAGAAGTGATATTTAAGATGAGTCTTGAATGAAGAGGGATTTTATGATGCTGAGCAGAGGGATACTTTCCCAGACATTATGAGACAAAGCCAAAAATTACACTACCTCTAGAATATTGATAATGTCCGACTATCCCCTTTTCCCATAAGGTTTGAAATTAAATAAGAATAACATTTTAATACTATTTTTCAGTAAAATTTTTGTGTTAAAATGATCAAAGCAGATAATAACAATGCTACAAATGAGGTACGGGACCATTTCCTTTTTAATATCTGCAAATTCCCTAGAACTTAACATGGGCATAGACACACAGTAGGTACTTTATTAATTGCTCTTACATTAATGAAAGCAATAATAAAGGAATATGGGGGATAAAATATAACATTCTACCTTAACTTTCTACTCTTTTTCTATATGGGTTAGCTTGTGGATGGTATAGCAGATGACTGTACCTGTGATTTCATTCATAGAACAAGCTGCCAAGTGAAGACACTCCATTTACAAATTCAGGTCAGCATCGTCTCTGAGACTTCTAGTTTTAGAGCACTGAGAAGTTAGGGACAGAATCAAATATCCAGTAAATGTCACAGGTGGACCTTGAGTCCAGGTTGTCCTAACCAATTAGCATCCTTTATATCAGTTGTATCAAATTCAAATAAAAATAGGGGCTTTTATTCCATACATAAAGATCCTTTTGGGCCACATACTAAGTGAATTTTATAAGGTAATATTATTTATATATTTTTTATTTTGTTAATTTTTGGTTGTATTTATTTCATTTTTATTTATTTTTATTTTGTTAAATATTCCTAATTATATTTGTTCTGGTTTGGGCCACGTTCAGAAGGGTTATATTGTGCATGTGAATGCTCTGTTCTATAAATTATTCCCTCTTAATGTAGGTCAGAACAAATTTTAAAATATCTATGTATATCACCACATCAGTGACAATTATTAAATGTCTATCATCAAATTTATATATTTATAAATTATGTTTGAAAATAGTTCTCCCAAACTTTACTAGGAAACACACTTGAAACTGTATTATTGAATAAGTTACAGCAGATAACAATGGCAAGACATTTTTGCAACTGGGAGAAAGGTATTATCAGGAATTGGTGTAGGTAATGAAAGGAATAAGGGAATGTTTATATATGTGTATATACATATATATGTATATACATACATATATGTATGTATGTTTTCATGATGGCAATTATGTATAAGCTTGCAAGGATTAGAAAAATGAGGAAATAATCCTAGAAAGATTAATTTATTTGATTACAGCCATAAAAGTAAGTTAAAGCCAGCATTTAAAGGTGATCCTTTTGATTCCAAATTCCCCAGTGTTCCTACCACACTACACAGACTATTTTTATGAAATACTATTAAAAAAGTAAAAATGAAGATTTGAAAATAGTCACAATATCCCTAGGTTTTAGGTGAGAGAATACAAATTTAAGAATATGTTTTGAAAAAAAATTAATTTCCTAGGTTTCTTGACCAAGAAAATCAGTACAGAAGGAAGTTAGAATGGGTAGAGTGTCATGTGGGCTATCACCTTATACAAAACAAACACTAGAACTCAGGAAACAATTATCCAAAAGGAGATAAATCATAATGCAGCTGGGTAACATAGTAGGAAATGTATTTGGGGTCAGAGATATCCAAGTTCAAGTCCTACCCTAGACACTTAATGACTCTGTGATCCTGGACAAGTTATTTAATTTTTCTAAGCCTTAATTTTCCCATCTCTGAAAAAAGGGATAATAGCAGTGCCTCTCTCACAGAGTTGTTGTGAAGATTAAGTGAAATAACATGGTGTACAGTGCTTTGCAAACATTAAAGTACTTAAACAATTCTAACTGCTATCATCATCATCATCATCATCATCTTTATCATCTCAGAGAAAAAAATTGCCAATATGACTCAGGTTACAAAAAAGTTAGTGGTGAAAATTAGACTATACTGCCAAACTATTAAGGGAACAAAATGTGTTCTTTAAAAAAAAGATTTGGGGTAAAAAATATCTATGTGTCTAATTATTATCCTGAGTATATTAATCTCTAGGTACTACATGCATAATTTAAATATTCCTCCTGTTAATGGAATGTGCTAATATTTTATATGAATTTTGTTTTTAATATATTATTTGGTGGCTCTAATTTTGCTCTTATGTAGGCACTTTTATCAGACTTTTACCTTAAACAGATGGCATTGTCCTTTTTCCCTTTTCTTATAGTTGATTATAATTTGGCTGTCCATTCAATAGTTTTATTTATATATTTTATCTATAGTATCTCTATTACTTATTAACCCCACTTGCACTCATAAACATACATTTATCACATAAAAGTTCTCTCTCCAAATACATATATATATATGTATATATATATATATATACATACACACACATATATGTATATGTGTCTAATGATAAAAAGTAATATATATATATATATTATATATATATATATATACATACACACACATATATGTATATGTGTCTAATGATAAAAAGTAATATATATATATATATATATATATAACATTCTGAAGGACCATCCAATAAATATGCATTTTTCTCCTGGGTATATCTGTACATAATACATTATGTACTATACTACAGTCTCTTAAAATGAATATCATATCTTTCCTTGACTATAATATGAATGCCAGTCTTTTCTCTTTTAAACTTTATATAGTACCCTACAATTCAACAACAACAAAAAAGCAAATTCATTTTAAAGTCTTTCTTCCTGTGTAGTGTTATATTAAATGTGGCTTGTAATTATTGGTTTTGATGATTTCTGAAGATTTTTGTATTTAGATGGCATACACATTTTCAATCATGTCTTAATTACTTTTAAAAATGCTGCACTGGCTTAGGGACAAGACCGATAACTTGTTAAGCATTTGAAATTTCTGAGCTGTTTTCCTAGTTCTGGCAGTCACTACCCAAGTCCAGATTGTAACCTCCTTTCTGCCTCCAAAGCCTGCCTTGGCTCCGTGTCCAGTGAGGGATTATGGATTTAGCAAGGAAGGTAAGTGTGACTACAAGCATTGGCTCACCATCTGCTCCCCAGCAGAGTTTGGGCCAACCTGCATAGCCTGCAGCAAGACCAGGGCACTGTTCTCAATCCAGCCCTTTCCAACCTGGCTCAAGAAACACATCACATTCAGTCAGATGATTAGGTCTAAGTAGTCCATATGTAACAGAATATTTTTCCTAAATACCAAAATGAAAACAAAATGAATGCCATTTTTTCATTCTCCTTATTCGATACATCAAGTTTTACACAAATAAATACTCTCTTAAGGTTTATGCAAATTATAGAAAAATAAAACTATGCATTATTTAGCAGTTCTCCTATTTCAAGATCTAACAGACTTTATTCACAGCATGTTTTTCCCTAGTTTATGTTGGCCTTCTTTTCTGATTCGACTTTTTAATTCATCTTTTTAAATTATTCCTTTTTAAATCATTATCTTATGTGTCTTCATAGATTTTCATGTATTAATCTATTATTAATTTTTTTACTATGTGCAACTTAATCTTAAATTGTTTAAACCTCTTTTCAGAGTAAACACTTGTCCATATTTTAAAGACAGCTTTTACTTTAACAATTTGCACATTTGATCCAGTAGCCTCATTCAAAACCGGACTGTCAAACAGACTGTATTTTTATGGACATTTTATGCATAGAATAATCAAGCATCGCACAAGAAAGTTAACCTTCCTGGTTCACAAATCAGGACTATTTCTTAGCTCTAGAAGAACTAAAAGACTGTTGGCCACGTACATTAAAACCTTGCCATTTATTCACTGCATATAAAACTGATATGATTTCCCCTAATATATTCAATTTTCTGCATTTTGTTTCAGGTCAAGCCTTTTATTTTCATAAACAGCAGAGAAATATGCAGTTGAGACTTGCTTTTTGCTGTCTTCCGTCCTGTTGCTGATTTGAGCACACACAGTGAACATGGAAATAAGCTGAACAAACATCTCACCCTTTTTTTTACTTAAACTGTTGTCTGCCTGACTGCTGAATGCACACACAAAACAATCTAAAATTGTATAACCCATAATACAGTATATTAAATTACAACATTGGTCAGTAATGGAAACTTATTCCCAGATATGAATTATTTACAGCCCATTTAAGTAATCCATATTCAGGTGTGGCAATGAAAAAAAAAAGTACAACATAAATCTTTAATGCTGACCGGTTGAGAGAGCAGAGCTGAGGATTACAGACATTTTAAAGAAAAAAAAAAAAAAAAAACTAAACGAATTGATATAGCCTGTTCAGTGGCTTACTGCACCAGCGTGCTAATAAATTGACGGATGGCATGTCAGGGGTAGGAGTTGAAATCCCAGCATTTGTAACTAGGGTGGGATCTAATATCAGAAGACCAAAATAAGGAGTTTCTGGACCTTGATGTCACAGAACACAGTCTGTGTATCATTTAATATATGTATGTGCTCACCATACAGTATTTCAATATGAAAATCCATGCAGATTTTAGTAACCCAGTAAGTGCATTAGTAATTTCACCAAGCCACATAGTCTGTGTTATGATACAAAGAGAGGTTCGTATAAGGTAAGCTTTTATTTTACTGTTTCATGCAGTTGGGGGATGATGCCTTATTCTAGGGAATTAACTTCTCAAATAAATCCTTCTGATTCTATTCAACATTTTGGTAGGAGGTAAGTCCTGTTCATCATCAGACTTAAAGGGGAAACAGGGGAAATGATGCTAAAGATTTTTGTGGTGTTTAACACTATTTTTATACAAATCATGCAGGTTGTTGGCTGTTTCAAACTGAAGTTAAAAAAAAAAAAAAGATC